>NC_060893.1:25447600-25460100 GCF_014805685.1 Silurus meridionalis | reverse complement strand
AAAAAAAATCACTCAAGCAGATAAAAAAGATAATGTGTGTACATATACCAATAAAATGTATATTAAATGTAATGTATATTAACACGGGCCTTTTCTAAAAATAGCTCACCATAGCGCCATTTACCAGTGAGCTGCATCTAATTTTTTTGTTGCTATTCATTTTTAAATCACACTTGCATTGGTGTGAATTTGAAAATGACAATATCAAAATATAGATGACTAGATATTAATAATATTATTAATAACATTTAATTAAAGGCAAATTAAAGGTAAATTGAGCAAATTTGTTATTTCAGAACTTGTGTGTTATTTTGACTTGTGTGTATCAAACTGGTAGGCCTTCACATTAATCAGTACTCAAGAAGTAGTTTCAAAAGTTTGGTGACCCCTGTTATAGAGCCTCATTGACCTTCTCAAACTCTAAACTCTAAAAGTGGTAAAGGATATCTTTCTTGGCCGTATCTTCCACACCCATAAGATCATCTTTATCTGCTACGTCTTCATACTGAGGAAGAGATCAAACAGTACTGATTAATCATATAATCTGTGGGTATGTTAAGATTCTCCACCTCTTTTTTGGAAATAGACCCCCAGAATATCCTAAAAGATCCTAGCAGATCCCCAGCATCACACCTGTTTACATCCTGTTTAGTTTGAATGCTGGATTGTGATTGGCCGGAAGTTCAGGTGTGAATGCTGGATTGTGATTGGCCGGAAGGAGTTCAGGTGTGAATGCTGGATTGTGATTGGCCGGAAGGAGTTCAGGTGTGAATGCTGGATTGTGATTGGCCGGAAGGAGTTCAGGTGTGAATGCTGGATTGTGATTGGGTGAAAAGGAGTTCAGGTGTGAATGCTGGATTGTGATTGGGTGGAAGGAGTTCAGGTGTGAATGCTTGATTGTGATTGGGTGGAAGGAGTTCAGGTGTGAATGCTTGATTGTGATTGGGTGGAAGGAGTTCAGGTGTGAATGCTTGATTGTGATTGGCTGAAAGTAGTTCAGGGGTGAATGCTGGATTGTGATTGGCTGGAAGTGATGAACATGCTGCTCACAGTATAAACAGCTTTAACCATAGTAATATTCAGTGTGACAGCTATTGTACACATTTCCTAAATAACCTTACTGAGCTCCATGGGAAGTTTTACACAAGGTGGAACCCATATGGTGGAGCAAGATGAATTGGCGAACTGGAGAAGAAAATATTCAGTAAGAAATAAAAAAAAAAAACCAGCAGCAGGAGTTAACTCCAACAGCTTTATAATGCTCTGACTAACTAATAACTAGTTATTAATGTGAATATATGTAATCTGGCACTACTTTATCTCTGGGTGTGGTTCAGAGCAGAATTGTAGATGTATCAAGCTGTATATAATGCATAATGAAAATTCAGCATTATTTTTATCCATGCAGTCAGTTTTTCTCCCCAAACATCAATAACAGCTTGAACTTCTCAATGCTGTGAAGTGACTATGGTATAAGATGATAGTACACAGCTATACTTTCTTCTTTACCACCGTTTAGTGCACCAACATTCTGTAACACCTCACACCTACAGTGTTCTTAACAACAATGTCTATTGCAGATCTAATAGAAGAACGTTGTTCCTCACCTGAACTTTGAGCAGTCGGCTGCTGTAGGACTTGAAATAGCTGTAGTAGATCTTGCTCATGGTGTCCACATACTCATCCCGAATTTCTTTTGCTACCGTCCTCTCATTGGCCAACAGGAACTGGTAGAAGAACCTGTAGAAGAACAGGACACCAATGGGACAATTACACACACACAGAACACACACACCATGACACACTGATTATTCTAAACTTCTAAAATTACACAGCACAGTAGCATACACACACATTATCACCAAAAGTATTGGGTCACCTGGTCATAGGTTTGATGTGTGATTTTTGAGCATCACATTCCACATTTATTCCCAATTTACTCTTATAATTCCCTCCACTCTTCTGGGAAGGTGTTCCACTAGATTTTGGAGTGAGCTTATGGATATGTGTGTTCATCAGCCACAAGGCTGTTATGAAAGGCAGGTTTTGATGTAGGTGAGCATGTACACCAGATCTTCAAGACGCTCACTTTGTGCACAGGGGCATCACCATGCAGGAACAAGTTTGTGTTTCTAAGTTTAAGTGAATGCTAAATTGTATTATAGCGCCATCTAAAGACGTCCTGTACAATTGAGTGCCTCCAGATTTGTGGTAACAGTTTGGAGAAGAACCACATATAGCAGGAAAGGTCAGGTGTCTAAATACTTTTAGCAATATATATATTTATACACACACCTGTACTTGAGGAGTGTGTTCTGAGGAATCTGGTAGTTGGTCATTGGCTTTCTGAACGAGTAGATCTTCTGCAGGATGAATTCACGGATCTTACTGACCGCCTGAGGATGACACACACACACACACATACACATAAACACACACATTCATACACGGTAACACACTAATTACATCACTTGTTCATTCACACAAGTGTGTGTGTGTGTGTGTGTGTGTGTGTGTGTGTGTCACCTTGATCTTGAGGCGATCGACAATGTCCTGGATGTCTGCGCAGGCGAGCGTCTCTCTGAAACTCAGTTCTTTGGCGAAGTTGATCTTATTGTTGAGCTCATGAAGCTGCTCAAGGAACTGCTGCTCTGTCACAGGGCTCTCTAGTATCACACTGCACACACACAGAGAGAGAGAGAGAGAGAGAGAGAGAGAGAGGCGAGAGAGAGAGAGAGAGAGAGTGAGTGAGTGAGAAAGAGACAGGTAGTCCTTTGAGAATTGAAACGCGTGTGTGTGTGTGTGTGTGTGTGTGTGTGTACTTGATCATGGTGCTGGGTACGAGCAGCTCGTCCACCAGTTGGCTGAGGTGACTGCGTACAGCCTGTCTGTTCTTCAGTCTCACACTCATACTGACTGACTGCTGCTGCAGCGTCTCGATCTCACTGCTGATGGACGACAGGTCCGCCTGGAAACCGCTCAGCATTCCCTCCATCCTCTACACACACACACACACACACACACACACACACTCCTCCTGATTCAATCCACTCAAGCAGGCAGAGGTTAAATTCAGCTGCTGTTAGAGATGATCTTTCAGTGTAGTTATTAGGGGTGTAACAGGAAAATGCATTTCTACCAAACTCGTTTTGATACAGTGCACATGTGTACTGAAAATAAAAATAAGTCAAAAATATTTAAATATTAAATACAAAACAAAAAACACACACTTATATAAACATCTGTGTTGCCCAAATGGGGTCTAACAAAATGTTAACTATTTAATTATATTTTTCCATTTATTTGATTGTATTTAATCTGTGTTGATTTAATCGATTACTCAATTTAATAAATATAATAAAAAAAGTATTTTGCATTCATTTATTTAATTTATAGACATTTTATTTTTTATTAAAATTGTTTTTAAAATGTAAACTGTTGATCATAATAATAAACTGCATTATCTAAAAAAAAAAATAACAAGCAATTATATGTTTTGCATTTCTTCCCCAGTAACTAAACCAAAAATAAACCGGACCGTGACTTGTGTGTACACCAGTGAGTTTATCACATGATAAAGCAGGAACGATGCGATTGGCTGACCGAAGCCCTTTGATCACATGATCTTACCTCCAGTATGGAGTCGCAGGCGGTGATCTGGTTGTGTAGTGACGCGATGTTCTGACTTTCCTTAATGTCTGTACACGGTCTAGTCAAGGGTTCGTTATCATTAGGGGCCAAGCACCAGACATACAGACACAGTCTTTGTTCATTCTTACTTTACTTCTTCTTCAATTCTGCTGTGTGGGAAAAAGCTGTGAGATTCATTATACTGATTGTCCAAGGAACATTCTGACTAAATTTGGGTCAACTGTTTCCAATGCTCTAGCGCCACCCACTGGTTTAAATTTAGAAGTAGGTTCATGGATATAACTATTAGTCAAGCATCACTGAATCGAGTTAATTACCATCTAATCTTGGATTTTGAAGTTTATATTTGCTCTTATAAACTGTTCATCACTCAGTTAGGCAGTATCTCATCAAGGACTTTACACACTGACACACACCTTAGTGCAGAGATTCAGGACCATGACCTGAGGTTATGCACCAAATTCCATTCCAACGCCACCTACTGATCGAAAGTTATAATTACATGCTTCATTTTAATTCTGTATTCTGCCGACTCCAAAATGTTTCCGTGTTGTTCTGTGGTGCTGCGACACGGTTGGGTGAGGATACAGTCTTTAATGGAGGCCTGCTCAATGCGCTGTAGTTCCGTCTCCACCTGCTTGGAGTACTGACGCAGATCCACACCCTATAGAAGAAACAAAATAACATCAATTATGCTCAGACAGAAAAGTTCTAAATAGAATAAGACACTAATTAGCCGGTGTGTGAAGTTTAATTGGAAAAAACTCTAAAACATAAAAAACTTTATTCTCTGACCGTTCTGAGAGCTTCCTGCACCAGCTCGTCCTCCAGATTGGCCTGAATGTGGGCTGAAGAAAAAAAAAAAAAGACACCTCATTAAACACACTCTCATACATACACAGTGTGTGTGTGTGTGTGTGTCTGTATGTGTGTGTGTGTGTGTGTGTGTGTGTGTGTGGTGAAGTGTGTAGGAACTTACTGTCCACTTCGTCTAGAATGAACTCATCTGAGGCGAGATCCAGATCCCCCAGGTTCAGAGGAGGCACGGCGTCAGCATCTGACTTCTGCATGAGGAAAAGAAAAGATAAAACAACAAGCTAACACTCTCCTGTCCACCAAGTACAGTCACCTATAGACTATCTACAGCACAATATCATCATAACCTGAAAATCTTTACCTTCTGTCACGTGACATCCTGACACATACATTAAATCAATTCAAACTTTTTAACTGCATCTACACTCATCGATGGATCCTCAGTGGAGATCATCAGAAGCCCACACACGCATTATACACATTCTTGACACACTCTTCTCACACACTCACACACACACACACACACACACACACACACACACACACAATACTCATTTCACTTCACACACGTCATCAGCACCACCATATTAATATCTGATCATATTATACTGTGTACATGCTGTTCTACACGTCTTCATTGCACAACATTGTGTTTATGTTTACAGGTACACTGTTGTTTATTCTCCTCTTTTACACACTGTACTGTAGAATATATTACACCAGTAACCCTAGTTTATACCCTATACCACTAGAATGGACTAAAAACACTGAGGTACTCTATTTATATAGAAGACACTTCTATTTATTGAGGAAACATGCAGGATGATGCTGAGGATGTTTCAGGAGACGGTTGTGGTCAGTGCTCTCCTGTATGAGGAAGCAGGCTGAGAGAGGCAGACACTAACACAATCAACAAACTGATCCACAAGACCAGCGATGCTGATCTACTACACAAAACACCGGTCAGTCTGAGGAGGAAGTTCAGTGACTTGACTCATACAACACTGTAGTCTGACTTTCCACCATCTGTTTTTCACTGATGTTATAAATCTATTTTATTCTGCTACACTTTTAATTTCACTAAATAAACAACTGAATATTCATTTTAACATTTTAATATGAGAAACTGCAACCAAACAATATCCCTATAGGATCATTACAGTATTCTGATGATGGAGGTTTCCCAAACAGGATGTATAAGTATTGGCACCCCTGTCTCTCTCTCTGTCTATAAGAATGAATGAAGACTGTGTACATTAATTACTGCTCTATTCAGTCATTTATAACCCTGACACAGCAGGAGAAATCTGGTAAAACATTAATGGAGTAATATATAATGTAGAAAGTGTGTTTATTGCTATATGAAAGTTAATAAACACGTTATAACTGCCGCTTGTATGCTAATCACCGGCTAGCGAGGAACCGAGTCTCAATACCCGAATTAAAAAACACCTAAATCATTAAAACATGTTTATAAATGATCTGTTAAAACATTAAATTCACACCTCGTCCTGTAAATAATCCATAGCGGTAGTGGAGGTGACACCTGCGGGTCCTTCTGCTGCAGGAGCCTCAGCTGGAACAACATCATCCGCCATTTTAACCGGAAATACAAAATAAAACTACATTAATGAGTCCCTCGTCATTTCCGGTTCGACGGAAACCATGTAGTTAAAGTGGATCCACTCTATAATATGACTTAAGTGTTTATTTAAACTTTTACTTCAGTAAAATTACAAGATTTTACCTTTAAATTTACTTAAATGTCCAAAGTAGTGATTTATTATAACTATAATTTTCATATGATCATTTTTATCTTTACTTACTCACCTCAGTTTCTGTGTAAAGACTCGAATGTGACTCTCAGCACACTGATCTATTAATAGAATGATATTAATGACTCAAACACTGATTGATTTCTATTATAATGATCATGAACATAAAACTTTCTACTTAATAAAACGTGTAAACGAGGTCACGTGTGTGGTGGTGAGTTCGAGTCTGGAGTTTCTTCATCATTTATTCCTCTCTAAATGTTCTGCTTGATGTTGAACTGATGCTGAACTGTATGTTGGTGATCAGTAGATGCACCGAGCGCCGATCAGAACACGTGTAAAACAGAGCGTGCGCTCGATCCTGATTGGTGACTCGCTGCGTGTTTCACCAGTTACGTTTTTATCCTCTTTAATAAAAAGGAACGACTGATTTCACTAAATGTAGTCGAGTAAAAAGTCAAATATTTGACTTTGAAATGTAGTGAAGTTACAGTAAAAATCTTCACGAATGGAAACACTTCAGTAAAAAACAGTTACACAAAAAAAGCTGCTTAATTACAGTAACAAATTACATTTACTTCATTACTGTCCAACACTGAAAATAATTATGATTTCATTTAATATCATTTTATATCAATTATACTGTAATTAATGCTAAAATTGTGAAATAATGATTTATAACTTATATACATACAAAAGATTATATACTACAGGTTCTAGAAATATTTATATTAAAAAAATGCAAAAATATATAATAATTATATAATAGAATATAACAATTTATTTTAAATAAACAGCTACGACATCAAATACACGAAAGTGCTCAAAAAGTACTTTATTGATCTTATTTAAATATAATACAATATGAAATTGAGCTGCAAAATAATAAAGAATATATTAAACAGTTAAATAATAAAAACAGATATTAATGTGGTAAATATATATTTTTTTATATTACAAAAATATACACAACAATGCTAAGGGAATGAGAATACAAAATAAGAGTTATATGTTATAACATTAAAAAAATGAAATAAAGAACATGATAAGAATAATTAGTGATCATCAGATTTTTTGGAAGATTATTAGTGTTTTTTTTTTTAGGGATATATATATATATATATATTTTTTTAAGATTTTCTCTTTGGGACATTTTTTGGCTTAGTGACGGCTTCACTTCCGGTATAAGGACGGGGTGAAAGTCTCGCGAGATCTCCGTCACTTCCTCTTCGCGCGGAACCAGCTTCCAAGATGGTGAGTGTGAGCCTGAGCTTTAAGACGTTTCCACTATAAATCTGTTCCCATCGCGTCCCCGGGGCAGGTTTCCTCCACACCGGGGGGAGAAATAATTCAGGGCTGATGTGTAGATTATGGATGTTGTTGTATTTGTGCTCGGAGATGGGAGATGTTTGGAGATAAAGGGGTGAGATGTGCTGCTTGGTGTTATGGCGGATCTCAGGGCACTTCATCAGGAGTGTTATAAAGGCCAGATGTGTACAGAGACACAGTGTAATTCATTAAACAGCTGGATTTGTAGATCTCGCGTATGTTTTATAGAAATATAAAGACTAGGCACATGTTGGTCTGCTCTGTGGGTGAGAAGATCTCAGGTGGTGGTGTGGACCTTCCTGTTTATAAAGATTTATTATAGAGAAGTTCAGTGCAGAGTCTGGAGAAGTAGAAATCACCAAAATATCCATGCTGTTTATTCATATTTCAGTTTAAAACATCTCAATAAAGTGGTTTATGGTGTCCAGAAGTTCTCCAGGTCCAATGGTGTCCTGAACACTATTCAGATGGGGTTCGTTTCTCATTATTGGGGTTTACTGGGGTTTTAAGGTTTCTGAAATGCAGTGTGTGGAAAGATCACGCTGGGTTTTTTCCTAAGCTGTAAAAGTGTTGTAGTATCTGAGATCATGTTGTTGGAGCGACTCTGGTTCTTCTGTTCAGGATCTCTGTCTTCCTGGTGAAACTTCTAAAGATGTGTAAAAGGGTTCTGACTAAGAAAATGTGTCTCTGGGCCACGTCCCAATTCATCTACTGTCTATCTTCAGTAGTATTTCAGACTCAGGTTCTCAATGGTTCTCGCTCTCCTTCTTCCTGATTACTTCACCATGTTAGAAATTTAATATTACCCACAATGCTTGGTGTGAAGGAGGACTGGTTTATGGATGGGGTGTAGGGGGAAAAAGGTGAATGAAATGATTTGTGAGAACGTGTGAAACCATGGCGACCAGAGTTACACTATGTTCCTGTACTCTGAACACTTATTTAAACCTTGAGTGAGTAGCCCTGGTGGTCATGTGACCCACACACTGGTTTCTGATTTGTGAACTTCTGAGACGTCATGGAGTTCATTCCAGTCTGCTCTGTTCTTCCTCCCGCAGTCTCTCGTCATTCCCGAGAAGTTCCAGCACATCCTTCGTGTTCTCAACACGAACATCGATGGTAGGAGGAAGATCGCCTTCGCCATCACCGCCATCAAGGTCTGACCAAACGCTCGCTTCTGATAAGTGTTTTATTCTGTTCATCTGTGTTCTCCTTGATGCTGAGGCGTGTGTGTGTGTGCAGGGTGTCGGTAGAAGGTACGCCCACGTTGTCCTGAGGAAGGCCGACATTGATCTCAGCAAGAGAGCTGGAGAACTCACTGAGGATGAGGTACGACATCAGAGTGTGAGGTCGATAAAAGTACGATGGATGATGATGGAAATGTTGATGGAATGTTTTTATCTCCGTAGGTCGAGAGGGTGGTGACGATCATGCAGAATCCTCGCCAGTACAAAATCCCAGACTGGTTCCTCAACAGGCAGAAGGACGTCAAGGATGGAAAATACAGCCAGGTATGAGAGATGAGGTTTCCTCCATTCAGTGATGATTGTGGTGATCTGCAGTGTTGGGGCTGATGGAACAGAACTTTTGGTGTGACCTCAGAGTAAGATCACACATGGAGCTTGGGTCTCTGGAAGATCATTTCTT
Organism: Silurus meridionalis; assembly: GCF_014805685.1. Lineage (NCBI taxonomy): Eukaryota > Metazoa > Chordata > Actinopteri > Siluriformes > Siluridae > Silurus > Silurus meridionalis. The sequence goes on along the minus strand of NC_060893.1, from coordinate 25,450,882 downwards.
CTTTTTATGAGAAAACAGTCAGCAGGAAGTAAGTGAGATGTTTGATCTCTTTGGGCTGATGTTGATCTGATTCTCCTGGTTTTAGAATCGGATAAAGTGTGACCTTTTTTTTTTATCGGGTTTGAGGACGTGTAGATTGGTGAAGTTTAGTTTTTGGTGCTGGAGAAGAACATTTCATTATCTCGACTTATGGCTGGATTAATGTAGTAATTATAAACAGGATCAGGAATATAATAAATTATATATATACATTTAAAATATCTGGGGTTGGGTGATGTCTCAAAAACATGAACATGATACTCAAACACCTGAAACGCTTTTAATGGAACAACAAACTGTTAAACTATAAAGTTAAATCTATTGTAACTTCTTTTTATGCATAAATTGAGTTTTATTAAATCCTGTGAAATCAATGGTGCCTGTTTTAGTGTTCTAATTATTAAAAATGGACATAAATAAACACAGTAATGTATCATGAAATCGTTTATCGTGATATTCATCGTTTCGATATATCAGTCCAGTCTTAGTACAGCCTGCTTCAGAAGGGTATGGAGTTGTTTTGTTAAAGTTCATCAGAAAGACGAGTGTATAGTAATAAAGGTGATATTTGGCCACATGTCAGCATTAAGACCTGTAGGTTCTGGTGTGTGTGTGTTCTGTGTAATAGGTGTGTGAAGTTATATTGGACATGTATATTCACTCCTTGGTGTGTTTCAGGTTCTGGCCAACGGTCTGGATAACAAGCTGAGAGAAGATCTGGAGAGACTGAAGAAGATCAGGGCTCACCGTGGTCTCAGGCACTTCTGGGGGTGAGGATGTGTTTTATTTCTCCATGTGCTTCGTGTTGGAGACTACAGATTACTCCAGGTGTTCCAGGTTCTTTATTAATTTATATTTATTTTTCTCCCCCCAGTCTGCGTGTGCGTGGTCAGCACACTAAGACCACCGGCCGTCGTGGTCGTACCGTCGGTGTGTCCAAGAAGAAGTAAACGCTCACCGATGTTAATAAACCCACAGTTCAGAAACTTCACGCTCTCTGCCTGGTTATTAGTGTTTGGGTTAATGTGATTTTACTTTGAGCTCTTTCAGATCTTTTATTTTCTAAAACCAGAACCCAACTCTTAAACACCCTCAGAAACCACATCACTGTGTCTCCTTAGTAACCAGCTTTCACTCAAGCAAAGTGCAGGTTTTATCAGTTGCCTTTCACCTTCTGATGATGCATCTGGACATGTCAGATGATTATCATTGGTTCTGCTCTTACCTGGTATTAGGTGTGATCTGAGGTGTTGGTGGAATGAACTACTACATGATTCTACGTCAGTCTTTAAGTTGACTGCTTCCTCTAATACAAGTAGTAATTAAATTAAATTAGCACCAGAAACACACTGCTTCTGAGCCATTGTTTCTCACCAGAGTTTTTAGACCAACATGAGGCATTTCACCAGTTGAGCTGAACTCTGAGCTGAAATGGTCCTGTGGAAGAGCAAAAACATTACGTAAGGAAATGTGAAATTAAAGATCAATGATAATTGGGACAATCTTCTTCCTCTAGTGCAGTTCTGTTGGAGAGCTCTAGTAGTTTAATGAGTCCTGGGATGCAGTCAGCGTTCCAATTCACCCTAAATGTGTTCAGTAGGGTTGGAGATTTATAGCGGGAGATCTTCCACTCCAACTCAAGCTAAACAGATCTTCATGGAGCTGGTATTGTTCTGCTGGAGGGGAAGATTCATGCTACAGCATTCATACTTGTGAACAACTTTGCATTCGCAGTTTGGTGAAGAACTACATGTGGCTGGAAAAGTGAGGTGTCCCAATACTTTTGGATATAAATAGCATAGATTAAGTTACGGTGGTTTTATTTTGACAAATAGAAAAACATTAACAAATTGAATTCTCTGAAATTCTATTTAGTCTTTGTTCATGTTGCAGATGGACTTTATAGCTGCAGTTCAGATTCCATTTATCTGCAAAATCTCTTTAATTTGTAATAAATGTTTGGGTTCTGTTTTAGTTTAAGATCGTTTTTGTCGGTTCTAAACTAGGCTGTCTTATTTCTGTTCCAACCTTAAAATACTTATTTCATTTATATAAACTCGGAGCTCAAACAGCACCATGTCAACGCAAAAAAGCCCACGTGTGAATACAACAATGTGAATTAAATCCACCTTTTCAACACAATTCTGCTGAACAGGACTGCATTGTGTGGACACTGATCCAAACCCAGAACTATCAGTACCCTGGTTCAGTGTCTGTTTCCTGTCTCAATATCCCTAAAGAAGTTCTCATGAGACAAGACAATAATCCTGTTCTGTACATGTAACTGACTAAACCTCATGGTTTGGGTTCTGGACTCATCCTACACATTCTGCTCTTGTGGAGATTACGGGGTCATGTCCAGGTAGAAAAGTGTTTAGGTTCCATAACGGTGGCTTTCAGACTCAAATCATTACTTTTTTTTATTGATAAACACATGTTAATAAACGACCCCTATGAGGTTCTTTCCCATATGTTGTGAAGTCTGAAGCCCACAGCTCTATAGAGCATCTCTGTACACTGTAGCTTCACTATGTCCCTTCAGGAAGCTCAAACCTGTTCCTGGTTTAGTATAATTACATAGTTGTTGATATGAAGGTTGGAGAAGAAGAACTCGAGTGTCCTGCACAGAGCCCCGACCTCCTGAACCCCACCAAACACCTTGGATCAACTGGAGACCAAATGTCACTAATTAATGCTGGTTTATCTGCATCTGCATGATCTGAATGAACACTAATCTCCACTGCCACACTCTAAAGTCTCGTGGAAAGACTGGCGCTCGTTTTAACAGCAAACACGGGAAATAAAACTGGAATGAGATGTTCAACAAGAAAGATACTGTTGGTCATATGGTGTATTATAATAAGGCTATTTGAATTGGTTTGTTTTGGACAGATTTTAAACAGATCAGGAGAATAAACACGTTACAGACCAGAGAGGAAATAAAATGAAAGGTTTGTGGAAGTTGTAGCTGAATCTCTGATTAACATGAAAATGCACGTGAATGGCTGAAGCTGAGGATCTACAACAGAAGCGAAAAAAGATTCTTGTTTGTTTTTGTTATATTTTATTTATTTTACATTTTCTTGTTTTATATTACATCCTGAGCAAGTTAAAATGTTCATTTTTATACAACAAACAGTCGAGGGTTAAGGGCCTTTCTCAGGGGCCAAGCAGTGACTGTGCTGGAATCTGAACTCACAACCTTCCAAATGAAATGAACCATTGAGCAACATAACCACTGAG